>NC_037672.1:81175864-81207511 GCF_003255815.1 Theropithecus gelada | reverse complement strand
CCCCCGCCTCCCTTTTTTTTTTTTTTTTTTTTTTTTTTTTTTTTTGGAAACGGAGTCTCGCTCTGTCGCCCAGGCTGGAGTGCAGTGGCCGGATCTCAGCTCACTGCAAGCTTCGCCTCCCGGGTTCACGCCATTCTCCTGCCTCAGCCTCCCGAGTAGCTGAGACTACAGGCGCCCGCCACCTCGCCCGGCTAGTTTTTTTGTACTTTTTAGTAGAGACGGGGTTTCACCGTGTTCGCCAGGATGGTCTCGATCTCCTGACCTCGTGATCCGCCCATCTCGGCCTCCCAAAGTGCTGGGATTACAGGCTTGAGCCACCGCGCCCGGCCTAAAGATATTGTTTTCTAAAGCCTCTCTCCCTATGGCATGACATTCAATGCTCCCCAACAGTGTGGAAATGTTCTGTGTGCTGCAAGGTGTTTTATACCACATCCTAAATACTTTAGTCTCTCTCAAAATTCTATTTTTCTAGAAAGTTCTCTGAAATAGTTATGCCAGGCATAAAAATATGGGGAAAAACTTCATCCCTGGTTTGTAAAAATTCTGTCAGTTGTTTATTTTTTTAATTAAATATTCTCCTCCTCTCCACTAAAGGATTTGGGCATTCCAAAAGGAAAAATAGTCACATAATCCCATATTTGCTCAATGCCCTCAAATCGACATTGGTTGGATGGCTGAATTTCCTCCTTACCCTCAAGTTACCATGTATACTACCTCAACAGCAGTGGCCCAAAGATGTGACTTCTCCAATATAACCACCAAATACCTATACCTCTATACTATGCTGTTGAAAATCACTGTCATTGATTTCTGCAAGTGTGCCTTTGATCTCTAACCCTAATTTGTTTTTCTCCTCAGGGAATTGCTTAGTGATCTGCGCTAATAGATCTCGGCTATGGGTTATGAAGGAGAATGTGAGTCTTGGTGTTCTTTTTAGATAAGAATCTTAACCTGATCTTTGGTTTTTGGATTTCACTACTGTCCTCCAACCAGAGGTTAACTATTATAGTGCTCAATCTTCTCCATCATAGATGATTGGGATAAACTTGATTAGCATTATAATTAACACATATGCTGCAATTCTAGGGCCATCCTTCATTTAGTTAAGTGGGTGGTTCTGTTCATTATGCCAACTCTTCCTACTCTATCTTGAATCACATTCATTGTTCTTAATATAATGGCACCTGAAAAATTCTCCTAAATTCTTAACTTACCAAATACTGGGCCCTTGGTCCCTGATCATGCTGAAATTAAACCATCATTAATCCATACTCTTGGAGTGGACAGACAAATAATCCTAAATACACAGCCATGGCCATCCTGAGTTCCTCTTCTTTCTTCTTATAGAACTGTTAATTTTAATCGCACGTTTAAGACTTTGGAAAGTAACATCCATTTTGAATTTTAGAAAACAATTCAAATAACACTTTTAAAATGCGTATATTATTTTCACATATGTTTGGTAGCTTTAACATTTATGTTGACGCTGTATTACTTATATTTTCTTTTTTCATCGTGCCTTCCAAATATAAACTCCAGCAGAAGTTACTGATATGCAGATCTGTTTATGCTACCACATTTCTTATTTCATTAAGTCTAACCCCTTCAATCTGACATTCAATGCCCACTTTCATTTGACATTGTCTTAGTCTTTCAGTTTTGCAAAGTGCTTACGTCAGGAAACTAAAACATCTGAGTTCAAGTAAAGATCTCTTAGTAAGTTCGGATTGCTATAACAATTTCCATAAAGTAGGTGGTTTGAACAGCAAACATTCATTTTTCAAAATTCTGGAGGCTGGAAGTCCGTGTTCAGGATGCATGCTTAGGTTCTGGTGAATATCCTCTTCCAGGTTGGAGACAGCAGACTTCTCTTTGTATCCCCAAATAGAAGATCGTTGAAAAAGAACTAAAGAGCTCTCTGGACCTTCTTATTAGGACCTTCTTATAAGGAATTACTTATAAGTAATTCAATTTCTGAAGGATTTACCCTTATGAACTAATTACCTCCCAAAGGCCCCACCTCCTAATACCAACATATTGGGTGTAAGGATTTCAACACATGAATTTGTGGGGTGGAAGGGACACAAACATTCAGTCCATAACATATCTTCTATTTTACTAGCTCTGAGACAAGTTACATACAAGTAAATGAAATTATTCAATAATATAATTGTTCATATTAAATAACTTCTGAATATTCCTACTTTCTTTGTGCTTGCTTATTCATTCCAAACACAGATTTTACTTTCAGCCAATTTCCATGCTACACTTACGCCACTCTCCATTCTTGCTTTCCCTCGTATCTCCCTCAATCTAACTTTTTCATGATTTGTATGTGCAAATAACCTATGAATTTCTAAAGTCAATCTATGGTAATATTTCCCTTGAGTTTCTAAAACAATTATTTGAACAATATTTTATATTATCTATTAATATTTCTTAGAGTTAATATCCAAGTAATTGAAACTCCTGATGTAAGTAATACAGATGTATTCAGGAGGGGTACTTCTAATTTTATGAGCACTCAAATTTTGCTTTAAATAAAAAGTTCCCCAAGAGTGAGGACTTATTATTGAATCTTTTAGAGCCCATGACAGAGCAGAGCACTTATGGAATACTTAATAGGCGTTGTAAATAAATAATTAGTTACAATAGATAACTTAACAATTGGCACACAGAAATTTTTAAGCAATAAGGTAATGTGAGTCTTATGAATATATTTGTTAACTATGTTTCATGTTCTTTCCATACCTTTGGTTACTATAATTTAAAAAGTTTATGCTTTACTATTTGTAGTGTATAAACTTAGGTGTCTATATGAAGAAATTATATCAAGGAGACTTTTATAAATTACAATTGTGACCTGGAAGCAAGGTCACAAAATATAGCTTCACTACCATTCAGCTGTGCATAATTTCTTTATTTTGTTTACCATGCACCTGGACATTCATCAAAGCCTGTGTCTGGTACTAAGGTGGCAAAACTCACTTGAATGTTTAATTTGGCTTAAAGTTAAATCAATGTGATAATTTTAAAAGTTCCTTCAAGTAGCACTCATTCCTTCTTAAATGAATGGATATTGATACCCTTTACAATTCACCCTTACTTCTATTTCTTCTTCTTTCAATGGCCTCTGAGAGTCTGAATATGTCTCGGCAAAATTCATATGTTGAAATGTATTCACCAAAGTGATATTATTAAGAGGTGGGGCTTTTAGGAGGTGATTAAGTCATGTACCCTCATGTATTAGTCAGGGTTCTGTAGAGGGACAGAACTAATAGGATAGATGTATATATACAGGGTAGTTTATTAAAGAGTATTGATTCACACGGTCACAAGATGAGGTCTCACAATAGGCCATCTGCAAGCCGGGAAGAAAGAATGCCTGTCTGAGTCCCAAAGTTGAAGAACCTGGAGTCCAATGTCTGAGGGCAGGAAGCATCCAGCATGGGACAGAGATGTAGCCCAGCAGACTAAACCAGCCTAGTCTTTCCACGTTCTTCTGCCTGCTTTTATTCTGGCCACACCGGCAGCTGATTAGATTGTGCCTGCCCAAATTGACAGTGGGTCTGCCTTTCTGAGTCCACTGACAAATGTCAATCTCCTTTGGCAACACCCTCATATACACATCCAGGAACAATACTTTGTATCCTTCAATCCAATCAAGTTGACACTCAGTGTTATCATTACACCTCACTAGTGGTATTAATTCCCATATAAAACAGGTGCAAGAGAGCTATTCACCCCTTTTTTCCGTTCTGCCATGTGAGGCTGCACCAACAAGGCACCATCTTGGAAGAAGAGATTGGGTCCTCACCAAATACCAAACCTTCAAGTGCTTGTATCTTGGCCTTCCCAGCCTGTAAGAAATAAATTTCTATGGTTTATAAATTACCTAGTCTAAGGCATTTTGTTATAGCAGCATTATGGGACTGAGACACTAGTCTAAGGCATTTTGTTATAGCAGCATTATGGGACTGAGACAGGGAACCCAGGATGACAGACACGGGGCTATGCATCCTTATGATTTAGAATAAGGGAGAATTTATCCTGGACTTTGGTGACATGCTGCTTGCATCAGCTGGTTTGCTTGACAATATCACTTGTCCAGTCACCATTGCTTTTTCTGCCATTTTCTAATGTGGAAATCTAAAAACGATATATTTGTAGTCTCTTTTCATTTTATGTATTTACTTTTTATTCAGTAAATGCTCCCTTCCAGACTTGACGTTCTCCTCCAGAACTGAATTAACTGGTTTCATATATCAAAATCTGTAACTGTTTTTCTCTATCCACCTCAGTGGCCCAGAGGTCCCCCAACCTCCACTGCAGGGTCACCCCAGTCTGTCCACATGACACCGCCACAAGCCTAATGGCTCTTACCCCAGAACTCTATGTCACTAACAAGCACTTATTTTGGCTCAGGAGAGTTAACGCTAAAACTTGGTCTAATCTCATCTGGATTGTCGCCTAGATTAACATAGAGAAGCTTGAAATGTGGATTATTTTCATAATTTCAAGGAGAAGCTGGAGGAGAATGCTAGACCACTGTAGGCGATTATTCCTCTCCTCATTTCCCCAATCATACTTTGTTCCTCTCAATCCAGAGTAGAAAGGTAGAAATTCGGAATCTGCCTGATTATCTAATCTCTTCTCTCTTCTTTCACTTTCATAACATTCCTTGGAGGCAATGAAGAATTGTGCTCTCTTTGAATGCCCTAAAACATCCCCTCTTTCCATCTCAGCTAAAATTTAAGAGGGTACTAGAGCGTTCTCCTGCACTATGTACTTCTGTGCACTTAATACTATCAGCTAGGTGGTAATTGAGATACTAAGTGGAGAAAAAAGAAATTTGAGAGATCCTTTCTTAGAACAATATCTGGATCGAAAATGTATACAATTGCATAATTGTTTTTTTGAATATCAGAAGCTAAATAATACTAATATGCCTATTTCACTCTATATTACCTCTGTCACAAGTTCCAATCTCCTCTTGCCTCTTTCCCACTAATATTCTCATCCTTACAGATGGGTACCCCAATATTAATACAAAAGCCCTATACACTTCACACGAAAGGACAAGGACAGTAAAATATATATTAATATATTCTATAAATAACTTGCATTAAGTATTATAACCAATCAGTTTACACTTAGAAAAATGACTATAATTGCATTACCTCTTGCTACCTTTTCTATTTAAGGTATAAAATATCTTCATACCTATACAGAGAGAGATCTAGTAGTCTTATTTAAATTTATAACTGTATGAGCTATAGAAAGAATTTACAACATGTACTTTTTAAAACTAGAAGTTACTCAATATTATTTTTGTGTGTGTAGAACCAATTGTTTTCAGATTTTTATATATTTATTCTTAATAGAATGCTATTAGAATTATTAACTATTTTCTTTTCTGATTCTTTACATATAATTTTGAAATAAAATATCTAATTGGTATTGATCTTTTTAAAACTCATATAAATATTTTACATTCTTCATTTAAATTCCAAGTCACTGTATGTTCTATTTTAAACCTCTGTTTACATAAAATATTACGTTCTTGATTAAATTGGTATGAATCTATATTACTGAATCCTGATACACTTGAATACAAGGTTTTTGTACTTTGTAAAACTATGTATAAGTTTTGCTGTTCAAAATGAAAATATAATACAGCAGATGTAATGTCTTCGTTTAAAAGCTATCTGAATTTTTTTCAATATATTATTTGGATACTAACATTTGGGTCACGAATTTGACCTTGAGATTCCTTTTCAAGTTTTTACTATAATTAATAGCGACCTTGGGAATGCCATGTCTCTGCAACTGAGCAGGCAGGCAGGCAGTCATCATTCAGTTGGTAGTCCAAATGGATCAGTTGTCAAGGGAGTATGGAATTCAGCATTTCCTTCTGCAGGGGCTGTTTGTTTCAACTTGGGCTTAAGGCACACTTCTAGTCTCAAGGAACTATTTATAAAATAATTGGGCCAGGTGTGGTAGCTCATACCTGTAATCCCACCACTTTGGGAGGCCAAGGCAGGTGGATTGCTTGAGGTCAGGAGTTCAAGACCAGACTGACCAACATGGTGAAACCCTGTCTCTACTGAAAATACAAAAACTAGCCAGACGTGGTGGTGGGCCTCTTTAATCACAGCTACTTAGGAAACCGAGGCAGGAGAATCGCTTGAACCGGGAGGTGGAGGTTTCAGTGAGCTGAGATGGCGCCATTGCACTCCAGCCTGAGTGACAGAGCAAGAAAAAAAGACAATGGAAATAATATTATAAATCAGAGGTCAGCAAACTACCACCTATGGGCCAAACCTGTGTGCATCATCTGTTTTTGTAAACACATTTTATTGAAACACAGCCACACTGATTTATTTATGTATTGTCAATGACTGCTTTTGTCCTTTCACAGTAGTGTCAAGTCATTGCAACAGAATCCCTATGGTTTACAAGGCTGAAAATACTTACTACTTGTCTCTTCACCAGAAAAGTTTGCGAAAGCATGTCCTAAATTAAAAATAGATTGTAGCTATTTAAAAGCATATCAATTCAGAAATGAAATGAGTGGCCTGGTGATGTAAAATAATTATTACATGGCATTTACCATGTGTCACCTATTATGAATAATTTTGGTATGTTAACTAATCAAATCATCACAATAATCTAATGAGACAGTCAGGAGGGCAGAAAGGGGATTTAAATTTTTAAAAATCTGACTTCAGAGTCTGCTGTTAACCGGCAATTTATACTAGCCCCTGTAAATTGTAAATGTCTCATTATTGGAGATGTTCAGCCAGTTTAATGAAAGCTTGTCAGAGATTGTAAGAAAAAAAAAAGTAATTTTAAGGTCATTTTCCACAATACAATCCCAATAATTTGTCATATCCAAATCAACAAAAAGCAATGCAGAGAAAAAAAAGTATTTGATTTCAAACTCTCTGAGAGTTTTACGATTCAATAACAATGAGATATTCTTAAAATTAGAAAATAAGCTAAATATTCTAAAAGTTAAGTATTTGAGCTTTTAACCCCCAAAAAAGAAGAAAAAAATCAGTTCCAATGAAGAGGTGGAGCGTGAAAAGAATTTTTACACAGTTCACTTGGTCTCTGACTTACTAATGACTATTACTATATTATATGGAATCTTCCAACATAAAGTCATTAAAACAATAAAATCTGACCTATTGGCAATAAAATCTGACTTATTGGCACCTGTTGCTGTTAGCCAAAAACAAATATCCGAGTAATATGCAGGATTACTTATGGTTCAGACATGTTAAGGATGCGTTTATGTCTGAGATCAACTCACTCTGTTTTTCCAATTAGACTTATACCAAAGTCCCCGTGGAAGAACCCTTCATTCCAGTCACTATTCTGCCCAAGTCACTGTCAGAGGAGATGTTTAGAATGCAGAATCACAACATTCATCCCCTCCTGACTTACTATGTCTTTCTTAGGAAAGGAGATCTAGAATGGCAAGGTGGTCTTATTCCCTCTTTCCTGATCTCCATGTAGTTCCAAGTCCAGTCCTCACTCTCCTCCTGCTCCATCCCTTGATCTCACATGAGCATCTGACTCTCCTTCTCTGCTGCTATGAAAAGATAATTAAGCCTGAAGTGAGAGGACCTGGTACCAGCCAGATTCTTAATGATTCAGTGTATGTCTATGCAGTGAATAGTGACTCACTTCTTTTTACTTACTTTCATTTTCCCATTAGAAACAAGACATAATAACAGCAGCATTGTATGATTTGGAGAAGATAAATGCAAAGGTTCTGTAAAACTAGCAGAGACAACTGTCATGTATTATTTGGTATTAGATGTATATTTTTTCAGTCTGAAACTAAATGATCAACTAATGCTGAGAAAAGTTATATACAGTTACTTCACATCTAAAAATTATATTATTTAAAGTCTAATGGAGAAGATAATCTTAGGGCATAAGATTTATTTTTTTTTCCAATAGATTTTGGATGAAACTAAACCTCTTGTCTGTATGAATATTTGTCTCACATTTGTATGTGCATAACATTATTTTCTATTGCATCTAACACCATATGATTTTCCCAGATATTTTTATAATAGTTACTTTAAGCCATGAAGGAGAACTGTGGAATGCTGGGGGAAAAACAGTTAAGGTCATACAAAGTCAATCCTGAGCCAAAAGCAATGGCCTGACTCATTTCAAGTGAATGTGTATTTCGGTAATGGCTGGAACCCAAAATGTAACAGAATCTAAAAATAATGATGATCAAAATTTGGGCACAGTGTTGGCTTCTAGTTATAATTTGGTCTTTTTGGACACATTGATCTTTAAATAATAAGCTAGGGGGCTGACTGTTACCATACGTTTCTTTAAATTTTCATAAAACATATCAAGTTAACTTCTCCTTCTATCCATAGACAAGATGCAGCTATTCTGAGTCAAATAACATTTCAACTATATGATCTTCTTTTGATACTACACAATTCACTAAAGGATTAAAAGAATGGCAGATATATCTTATTTTCAACATCATCCTCTTTTCATTTATCACAAAAATTAGTAGAATAATGGGATAACACAAAGTACTTTTGCTTTGGAACATCTCAAAAACAAATACACAATGTAGGCTCTGACTGATACGTAGACTTTGTGGGCATTATGCATTATTAGTATTCTATTACTAAAAAAGGCAGTCAGGAACAAGTAGGTATTACATATTTTGTACTTTATGAATACTCTGTTTTCATAAATATTAACTTTATAAGTATAAGCTATTAGCACCAAAGCTGTAATTTTAAAATAAATTTTGCTAAAGAATATTAGCTCTTATGAGAGTAAGCTTAGGTAGCATAAATGTAATCTCTCTTTTTTTTATTATACTTTAAGTTCTAGGGTACATGTGCACAACGTGCAGGTTTGTTACATATGTATACATATGCCATGTTGCTGTGCTGCACCCATTAACTCGTCATTTATGTTAGGTATATCTCCTAATGCTATCCCTCCCTGCTACCCCCTCCCCACAATAGGACCCTGTGTGTGATGCTCCCCTTCCTGTGTCCAAGTGATCTCATTATTCAATTCCCACCTATGAGTGAGAACATGTGGTATTTGGTTTTCTGTTCTTGTGATAGTTTGTTGAGAATGATGATTTCCAGCTGCATCCATGTCCCTACAAAGGACATAAACTCATCCTTTTTTACGGTTGCATAGTATTCCATGGTGTATATGTGCCACATTTTCTTAATCCAGTCTGTCACTGATGGGCATTTGGGTTGATTCCATGTCTTTGCTATTGTGAATAGTGCCACAATGAACATACGTGTGCATGTGTCTTTATAGCAGCATGACTTATAATCCTTTGGGTATATCCCCAGTAATGGGATGGCTGGGTCAAATGGTATTTCTAGTTCTAGATCCTTGAGGAATCGCCACACTGTTTTCCACAATGTTTGAACTAGTTTACAGTCCCACCAACAGTGTAAAAGTGTTCCTATTTCTCCACATCCTCTCCAGCACCTGTTGTTTCCTGACTTTTTAATGATTGCCATTCTAACTGGTGTGAGATGGTGTCTCATTGTAGTTGCCTCCAAGAAGTATGGGATTATGTGAAAAGACCAAATCTATGTCTGATTGATGTGCCTGAAAGTGATGGGGAAAATGGAATCAAGTTGGAAAACACTCTGCAGGATATCCAGGAGAACTTCCCCAACCTAGTAAGGCAGGCCAACATCCAAATTCAGGAAATACAGAGAGTGCCACAAAGATACTCCTCGAGAAGAGCAACTCCAAGACACATAATTGTCAGATTCACCAAAGTTGAAATGAAGGAAAAAATGTTAAGGGCAGCCAGAGAGAAAGGTCGGGTTACACACAAAGGGAAGCCCATCAGACTAACAGCAGATCTCTCAGCAGAAACTCCACAAGCCAGAAGACAGTGGGGACCAATATTCAACATTCTTAAAGAAAAGAATTTTCATCCCAGAATTTCATATCCAGCCAAACTAAGTTTCATAAGTGAAGGAGAAATAAAATCCTTTACAGACAAGCAAATGCTTAGCGATTTAGTCACCACCAGGCCTGCCCTACGAGAGATCCTGAAGGAAGCACTAAACATGGAAAGGAACAACAGGTACCAGCCATTGCAAAGACATGTCAAAATGTAAAGTCCATCAGTGCTAGGAAGAAACTGCGTCAACTATCAAGCAAAATAACCAGCTAATATCATAATGACAGGATGAAGTTCACACATAACAATATTCACCTTAAATGTAAATGGACTAAATGCTCCAATTAAAAGACACAGACTGGCAAATTGGATAAAGAGTCAAGACCCATCAGTTTTCTGTATTCAGGAGACCCATCTCACATGCAGAGATACACACAGGTTCAAAACAAATGGATGGGGGAAGATCTACCAAGCAAATGGAAAGCAAAAAAAATAGGGGTTGCAATCCTAGTCTCTGATAAAACAGACTTTAAACCATCAAAGATCAAAAGAGACAAAGAAGGCCATTACATAATGGCAAAGGGATCAATTCATCAGGAAGAGCTAACTATCCTAAATATATATGCACCCAATACAGGAGCACCCAGATTCATAAAGCAAGTCCTTAGAGACTTACAAAGAGACTTAGACTCCCATACAATAATAATGGGAGACTTTAACACCCCACTGTCAACATTAGACAGATCAACAAGACAGAAAGTTAACAAAATGTAATCTCTTTGAGAATTTGTACTAAGTGTTTTACTTTGAAATTATGTTCCTATCAGGCATAAGAAAATAATATCTCTGCCTAGTTAAATGGATTTTGCATACTAGCAGAAGACCGTTTTATATCATTGTCAAAATTATATGCAGCATTTATTAATGTTTACCATTAATATTGGCACTTCATACACATTAATTCAACTGTCATAGACTGTCAGATATCTATCAATTCTTTCATTACAATGAATTTATATTAATTTACATGATACATTCATTAAAGCATGAAACTAGTCCATAAATTAAGCTAGGACATTATTTTCTAAATATTATGTTAGGATATGTTCAGAGATACATGTTTAGTATTTCTTTAAAAAATGGTTATAAACACATAGGTTTTAAATGACATTTCTTTGATCTTGTTTGAATTATTTTGACCCTCCAACTCCCATTTCAGTTTGTTGTTGTTGTTTGTGATTTTTTTTTGTTTTATTTTGTTTTGTTTTGTTTGATACAGGTTCTCTTTCGCCCAGGCTGGAGTGCAGTGGTGTGAAATCTGTTCACTGCAACCTCCACCTCCCAGGTTCAAGCAATTTGCATACCTCAGCCTCCCAAGTAGCTGGGATTAAAGTGCCCGTCACCATGCCTGGCTAATTTTTGTATTTTTAGTAGAGACAGGGCTTTGCCATTTTGGCCAGACTGGTCCTGAACTCCTGACCTCAAATGATCCACCCACCTCAGCCTCCCAATGTGCTGGGATTACAGGCACAAGCTACTGCGCCCAGACTCAACACCCACATTTTAAAGGATTATTTTACCTGTAGTCCAAAACAAAGCATTCAAAATGATGCGCAAATAGCACAGATGCTCCTCAACTTATGGTGAGGTTATGTCCCAATAAATTCACAGCAATTTGAAAACATCAAGTCAAAAATGCAGTTAATATAGCTAACCTACTGAACATCAATTATAACCTAGCCTATCCTCCCTTAAATATACTCAGAACTCTTATATTAGTTTACATTGAACACAATCATCTAAGATAAAGTCTATTTTAAATACAGTTTTTAATATCTCATGTAATTTATTGACTACTGTACCGAAAGTGAAAAACAGAATGGCCATACAGATAATCAAAGCATGGTTTTGACTGAATGTGTATAGCTTTTGTAGTATCATAAAGTCAAACAATTTTTAGTTAAACCATCAAAAGTCAATGGACTGTCTGTACATTGAAAGCAATATAATTTGCACTTTAAAGATTTCATGTTATTTTATTGAAGTATAATCTTCCTGACTAATTATAAGACTTTATGAGCAAGTAATATCATTATGTCAGAGAATTCTATAGCAGATGTTTTCTAGTAAGACCTATGTAGTAACTAGTTTAATATATATTTTATAAAATTCTTACCCCCTTTGGCTTCTCCTATGACTTTTACTTGGATCTACAAAAATCTCTCACCTGCAGGCTCGAACCAGAACTGTTCCTGTCTGAAGTGGGAAATATATCAGCAGCCTCAGTTTCTCAATCTTACAGAATTTAGTCATATCACCAGTTCTAGCATTTCATAGGCAATGACTGTCAACTTCTTTTTAATTCCTACCTCTATCGCCTGCTACCCCCATTAACTTTTGTCCTAGGAGCCCAGGTTATGATTTATACAAAAAAAACTAAGATGTTCCTGAAACCCAGATATTCTCAAACTCTACTTCCTCAATAAGGGAACCTAATATTCTTATTGTGAGAGTTTCAAAAGATATGTATCACAGTCATATTTATTTCTTGCAAACGTAGTTCCACGGCTCTGAAATATGTGGAAACTCACTGTACTAACTTTATAAGTTTTCCATTATTTTAAAACTGTTCTAAAATTTCCATTATCTAAAACTGCTCTAAAATTATTTTTTAAATGCAGCTCTCTGGGTTCTATAATACATCTGCTAAATTATAATTCCTAAAAGTGGCATGATGGGGAGCTACTTTTAATAAACACCTTAACTGATTCTTATGTACACCAGAGTTTCTGTACTGACTAGGAACAGGCTTATGCCCTTTGTACTCTTCCATATTGTCCAATTGGCCAACTAATCCACCTTTAAGGAGAAACTAGAACCCAAGATATTATTATTATCACCCACTGTCTACCATTCCTGTTCTTGTTCTGTGTCTACTGAGGGTAATAACTTTCCAAGCATAGAAATTAACCTGGCAGCACTTGTAGGCAGGTCAACATACCAAGTAGACTTCCTGGATTAAGTAATTTGGCATAAACACCAAACTCCCTTCATCAGGTTCAGCTTGAAGTCCTGGACTAGTCCTCCCTCCCTTGCTAACTCCCTTTTCTTAGATCATGAAATATCTCCTTCCACTGACATGTTCCTGAGTTAGAATGGAGGCAAGAAAGAGAATGATGAACCCTGTTTTGGAAAACAAACAAAAAAAAATGCATCACCAAAACAAAATTCTAAAAACTAAACACAGAGTTGTAGTAAATGAGAATGTTTAATGTGTTTCTTATGACTTTCTAGACTCAGAATTCTATTACTTATTATTTATACTACTTACATATGTTTATATACTACTTATTTATTTTTAAACAACTTTTACATTAAATAAACTCAAAATATAAATGTTACTTACTAGTTACCTAGCTGTATTGACTGATCAACTATATCAAAATTGCTGAATCCACTCATCAGTATTTGTAAGATAAAATTTGTCACATTAACTTTGCATGAAAGATTCTTAAGAAATCCTGAATATAATTTTGAGAAAATAACCAGATCACTATTGAGTCTTTTAAAAATAGTCTTTACCACTCTTTCCTCTCACAGGAGCTGAAAAAATAAAACTAGAATTATTTTAAGGTACAAATTGACCATTTAACACTTCAACCTCTCATTTACTCATTTAAGATCATTTTCCATACATTTCAATTTCCATATGTAGCAGTCAAGTCTCCTGAATAATTGCAGAGAGTTATGTTTGTAATAAATTTCTTAAATAATTTGATTTCAATCTGGTCTCCTTTTAAAAGATTTAAATTAAATTAATGAAGAGGAAGTGTCTCTGTGTGCCTAAGTAGAATAAAAGCCAAAATATTAAAGCAACATGTCAAAACCTGATTCACATCATTCAGTGGTGGGAAGCTGGTATCAGGCAGCCTGAATCCCTGTGCTACTTTTGTCCCATGGGGACCAAATCAGAAACAACTAGTCATTGTGGAGTATTGTTTAAAAATGAATGTGCTGAAGATTTTCTGATTCGCATTTATTATCCACTGACCTGTTCTCAACGGATTTCACAAAAAGTAGCAAAACTAATTAATTACCTCAGGCCAGGTTGTCTGGAAAATAATGACATGATGATTTAGGGGAAAGGATTCATTCTTTAGAGGCATTTGGAATAGCACATATTTTTTAAAGTTAAATATGACACTTTTTTGATAATAAAGCTTTTGCATTTGAGCTAATGCACCATCATTTATTTGAATTAAAAAGTCAGTGCTAAACAATGAAGACCTTTGTGTACTAAATATTCATAACATTAGTTTACTTCATCTTAAGTGATTGTAGCATACTTGAAAAAAGACTTGCACAATACAGGAGATTATATGGGAGTGCTTTAGAAATGAAGAGAGAAAATAATATAATAACCCATTAAGAAGTCTTAGAGCACAGGAGGTCATCACTTAATGTTGTTGACAGGTTCTTTGAAACTGCAACGTTAAGCAATACATAGAAGGTACTTAAATAAAGTCATTTCATTATGACGTTGATGAGAAAAAATTTGTTTCTTTTATATGTCGTTTTACTTAAAGTCATTGTGTCCAAGAATCTATTGACAACATTGTGAGGACTTATGTATATGTGAATTTAGTACATTCTGGAAACCTGTAGAGATCACAAGACCTTAGAGAAAAATAGCTAAAATTAAAAGGGGAATCTGTAAAATGATTATACACTTATGACCACAAAAGTAAAGCTAATCAAAAACACAGTGGAAATTTGACCAAGCAGGCAATATAATATCCACTCCCAGAAGCCCTAATTATGAGGTGCTCTTGTGGTTAGAGAATAATCATATGAAAATTAGTAAAGAGGAGCTAGAGATGAAACTTTAGTGATCCAAATGGTTCCACTTTGGATAAGGTCTAGAAGGGTTTGGAAGAGAATTATACTGTCCAGGTATACCTCATTTGATTGTGCTTCATTTTATGGTGCTTGGCAGGTGTTGCATTTTTTACAAATTGAAGATTTGTGGCAACCCTACATTATTCAAGTCTATCGGTTCCATTTTTCCATAGCACATGTCACAGTATGTCTGTGTGTCACATTGTGGTAATTCTCACAATATTACACAATTGTTATGATTCTTGATCTGTTATGGTAATCTGTGATTGGTGAACTTTAATGTTATTGTTGTAATTGTTTTAGAATGCCACAATGCACACCCATATAAGAGGGGAAATTTACTTGATAAATGTTTATGTGCCGACTGCTCCACTAAGTGGCCACTCCTTCATCTCTTTCTGTCTCGCCTTGGGCCTCCCTATTCCCTGAGACTCAACAATATTGACATTAGTCCAATTAATAACCCTACAATGGTCTGTTAATGTTCAAGTGAAAGGAAGAGTTGTATAACTCCCTCTTTAAATCAAAAGATAGAAATGATTAATCTTAGTGAGGAAAGCATGTCAAGAGCTGAAACAGACCAGAAACTAGTCCTCTTGTGTCAGTTAGCCATGTTATGAATGACATAGAGAAGTTCTTGAAGGAAATTAAAACAGCTACTTCAGTAAACACGTGAACACTACGGGGTGAAATAGCCTTAGGGCTGATATGGAGAAAGTTTTATTGGTCTGATAGAAGATCAGACCAGCCACAACCTTTTCTTATACCAAAGACTAATCCAGAGCACTCTATATCTCTTAAATTCTGTGAAGACTGAGGAAGTTAAGGAAACTGCAAAATAAAATAAAAGTTTAAATCTAGCAGAGTTTGGTTCACAAAGTTTAAGAAAATAACCTGTCTTCAAAACAAAAAAGTGCAAGGTGAAGCAGCAAGAGCTGCTGCAGAAGCTCCAACAAGTTATCCAGAAGATCTAGTCAGGATCATTGATGAAGGTGGCTATACTACACAATAGGTTACCAATGAAGGCAAAATAGTCTTGCACTGAAAGATGATACTGTTTAGAACTTTCATAGATAGAGAGAAGTCAATGTCTGACTTCCAAGTTTCCAAGGAAAGGCTGATTCTCTTGCTAGGGGCTAATAAAGCTGATGGCATTAAATCAAAGCCAATGTTCATTTACCATTCAAAAAATCCTATGGCCCTTAAGAATTATGTTAAACCTACTCTGCCTGTCCTCTATAAACGGAATAATAAAGTCTGGATGATAGCACATCTGTTTACTGCATGGTTTACTGAGAATTTTTATTGCGGGATCTGGCCGGCAGCCCGCAATACAATGGGGGTGATCTCTTTGTTCTCAGGAGAATCGGCAGGTCGAGAAATAATAGACACACACAAGATACTGAAAGCTGGGTCCGGGGGGTCACTGCCTTCTGGTCCAGCATTTATTATTAAGTTTAGTGAGGGCTATGGTAGGTTAGTGAGGGATTTAGGGTCATTTGATTATGAGGTGAGATGGTCACATGGGGATGAAATAATTCTTTAACATAACATCTGTATGCAAAAGTACAGTATACAGAAGTAAGAATTTACAATACAATGTGTGGATCAGTAATTTCTAACAGAACCTTAAAGCAGAAACACAGTCTTTCCATAATCTATGATTAGCAAGATATTAATCAGCAGTAACAGTTGCAGCAAAAGCTGGTTACGAACAATCCATAGAAACAGGACGTGAAGCTAGACAACCGGTTAGACCAGAAATTCTCAGAAGAGAGTGTGCCTTAACCCTAAAGAGGCCTAGAAGAGCCGTGGCAAGATGAGGGCGTTTATAGCTCTATCTTACCCATATGGACAGGCTTCCCCCATGCATCCATTTGTAGGCTCTCCACGAGGGTAGCGTTCCATTCCCAGGGCTATGAACATCTGCTTTTCTGGGATAGGAATCTTGGTGATGTGAAACTTCCCTGACTGCACGTCCATTCATAGGCTCTCTGCAGGGGGAAGCACATCACGAGCTGTTGGCTCATTCTGGCAGTCCAACCTGGCATTGTCTTTACACAATCCTGCATGCAATTTTGTATTTACAATAATCAGGAGTGTTTCATCTTTTAATCCATAGCAATAGTTTCAAGGGATATCCCTACAAATTTTAAGCCCAATGTTCAGATGTAGTGCTCAGAAAAGAAGATTCCTTTCAAAATATTACTGCTCATTGACAATGCACCTAGTTACCCAGGAGCTCTGATGGAGATGTACAAGAACACTAATGTTTTATGCCTGCTAACACAACATTCATTAGACAGCCCAGGGATCAAGAAGTAATTTTGACTTTCAAGCTTTATCATTTAAGAATTTTATTTTGTAAGACTATTGCTTCCATAGGTAAATTATTCCGATGAATCTGAGCAAAGTAAATTGAAAACCTTATGGAAATAATTCCCAATTCTAAATGTCAATAAGAACATTTGTTTTTCATGGGAGGAGGCCAAAATATCAGCATTAACTTTGAAAGAAGTTGATTTCAACGCTCATAGATGTACTTTGAGGGGTACATCTTTGTACCCCTTTGGCAGAGGAAGTAACTACAGATGTGGTGGAAATAGCAAGAGAATCAGAATTAGAAGTGGAGCCTGAAGATTTGATCAAACTGCTTCAATTTTATGATACAATTTTAACGAATAAGTAGTTGCTTCTTATAGATGTGCAAAGAAAGTGGTTTCTTAGAAAGGAATCTATTCCTGGTGAAGATCATGTGAACATTGTTCTAATGACAACAAGGAATTTAGAACATTATATATAAAACTAGTTGATAATGTAGTCGCAGACTTTAAGAGGATTTACTTCAATTTTTGAAAAAAGTTCTACTGTGGGTAAAATGCTATCAAACAGCATCACATGCCACAGATAAATTGTTCTTGAAAGGAGGGGTCAATCAATGTGGCAAACTGCATTGTTGTCTCATTTGAAAAAATTGTTCAGATAGAAGACATAACAATACTTGTCCAGAAAAAAAATTGCATTACATTTGTTTTTGAAGTTGTATGAATTTTTTTATACTTCCTGTCAAATTGGGTATCATAAACAAGAGCCCCGGACCAGACGGATTCATAGCTGAATTCTACCAGAAATACAAAGAGGAGGTATTCCTTCTAAAAATATTCCAAGCAATTGAAAAGGAGGGACTACTCCCTAACTCATTTTATGTGGCCAGAATCATCCTGATACCAAAACCAGGAAAAGACACAGGAAAAAAATAACTTCAGGCCAATATCCCTGATGAACATCGATACGAAAATCTTCAACAAAATACTGGCAAACCAATGGTTCAACATATGAAAATCAATAAACATAATCGATTACATAAATAGAACCGATGACAAAAACCACAGATTATCTCAAAAGATGCAGAAAAGGCGTTTGATAAAATCCAATATCCCTTCATGTTAAAAAGTCTCAATAAACTAGGTATTGATGGAGCATATCTCAAAATTGTAAGAGCTATTTATGACAAACCCACAGCCAATATCATATTGAATGGGCAAATTGAACCTCTGAAAACTGGTACAAGACAAAGATGCCCTCTCTCACCACTCTGGTTCAACATAGTGGTGGAAGTTCTGGCCGTGGCAGTCAGGCAAGAGAAAAAAATAAAGGGTGTTTGAATAGGAAAAGAGGAAGTCAAATTTTCTCTGTTTGTAGACGACATGATTTTATATTTGGAAAACCCCATCATCTCTGCCGCAAAACTCCTTAAACTGACAAGCAACTTCAGCAAAGTTTCAGGATAGAAAATTAATGTGCAAAAATAACAAGCATTCCTATACACAAACAGTAGACAATCAGAGAGCCAAATCATGGATGAACTCCCTTTCACAATTGATACAAATATAATAACGTACCTAGGAATACAGCTAACAAGGGATGTGAAAGACCTCTTCAAGGAGAACTACAAACCACTGCTCAAGGAAATAAGAGAGGACACAAACAAATGGAAAAACATTCCATCCTCATGGATAGGAAGGATCAATATCATGAAAATGGCCATACTGCGCAAAGTAATTTATAGATTCAATGCTATTCCCATCAAACTACCATTAACATAATTCACAAAATTAGAAAAAAAAACTATTTTAAATTTCATATGAAATCAATCAAAGAAGACCCATATAGCCAAGACAATCCTAAACAAAAAGAACAAAACAGGAGGCATCAGGCTACCTGACTTCAAACTATACTACAAGGCTACGTTACAAAAACAGCATGGTACTGGTACCAAAACAAACATGTAGCCCAATAGAGCAGAACAGAGGCTTCAGAAATAACACCACCCATCTACAACCATCTGATCTTCAACAAACCTGACAAAAACAAGCAATGGGGAAAAGATATCCTATTCAGTAAATGCTGCTGGGAAAACTGGTTAGCCATATGCAGAAAACTGAAACTGAATCCTTTCCTTACACCTTATATACAAATTAACTCAAGATGGATTAAAGACTTAAATGTAAAACCCAAAACCATGAAAATCCCAGAAGAAAACCTACGTAATACCATTCAGGACATAGGCATGGGCAAAGACTTCATGAACAAAACACCAAAAGCAATTGCAACAAGAGACAAAATTGACAAATGGGATCTGATTAAACTAAAGAGCTTTTGCACAGCAAAATAAACTATCATCAGAATGAATAGGCAACCTAGAGAATGGGAGAAAATTTTTGCAATCTACCCATTTGAAAAAGGTCTAATATCCAGAATTTACAAGGCACTTAACTTAAACAAATTTACAAGAAAAAAACAAACAGCCACATCAAAAAGTAGGCAACAAATATGAACAGATATTTCTCAAAAGATGATATTTGGCCATGCGCGGTGGCTCACACCTGTTATCCTAGCACTTTGGGAGGCAGAGGTGGGCAGATCATGAGGTCAGGAGTTGAAGAACAGCCTGACAAACATGGTGAAACCCCATCTCTACTAAAAATACAAAAATTAGCCAGGCGTGGTGGCAGGTGCCTGTAATCCCAGCTACTCAGGAGTCTGAGGCAGGAGAATCACTTGAACCCAGGAGATGGAGTTTGCAGTGAGCTGAGACTGTGCCACTGCATTTCAGCCTGGGCAACAGAGTGAGACTCCATCTCAAAAAAAAAAAAAAAAGACATTTATGTGGCCAAAAAACATCTGAAAAAAAGTCAGCATCACTGATTATCAGAGGAATGCAAATCAAAACCACAATGAGATGCTATCTCATGCCAGTCAGAAAGGCGATTATTAAAAAGTCAGGAAACAATAGATGCTATCGAGGCTGTGGAGAAAAAGGAACGCTTTTACACTGTTGGTGGGATGTAATTTAGTTCAACAATTATGGAAGACTGTATGACAATTTTTCAAGGATCTAGAAAGAGAAATACTATTTGACCCAGCAATCCCATTACTGTGTATATACCCAGAGGAATATAAATCATTCTACAATAAAGACACATGCACATGTATGTTTATTGAAGTACTATTTACAATAGCAAAGACAAGGAACCAACCCAAATGTCCATCAGTGATAGACTGGATAAAGAAAATATGGTACACATATACTATGGAATACTATTAAACCATAAAAAGGAATGAGATCATGTCCTTTGCAGGGACATGGATGAAGCTGGAAACTATCACTCTCAGCAAAGGAACACAGGAACAGAAAACCAATCATCACATGTTCTCAGTCATAAGTGGGAGTTGTACAATGAGAATACATGGACACAGAGAGAGGAACAACACACATCAGGGCCTGTTGGGGGGTGGGAGGTGAGTGTGGGAACTTAGAGGATGGGTCAATAGGTGCAACAAACCACGATGGCACACGTAAACCTATGCAGCAAATCTGCATGTTCTGCATATATATCCCACCTCTTTTTATATAATAGAGAAAAAAATGGTTATCATTATTTCTTCCTTGTTCCTTTCTACCACAGAAGAGGCTCTCTCATCTGCAAACCGTGACTGAAAATACTTTTTTAGAGTCTTCCTTGACACCCTACTGTAGAGTCCACCACCTCCTGTATCTATTATCTGATAACCTTGACTTAATGTTTCTATTACTAAAATTATCACATTACATTATAACTGTAGATGTGCTCTCCATACAGTTTTTAGTTGAATGCCAAATAGTTAAATGTCAAAATTAATATTTAGGGGAGGCCAACTAACACATTCTAGATTGAAATTATGGGACTTCCAGAAAAATCTGAAAATGTTCCCGAAAATGTAATTACGATTACAATTTTACTAATAAAAATGTTAAAAGTCAATTCTAAGGGTTTCAATATTTAATTAGAAAAAATAATTTCTCCACTCACTTTCAACTGTGGATAGAGGATATGCAAAAGTTTTGGAGTAACTCTGCCAGTACAGGCTACTCTGTGGATAGTGACGTTGCCACTAAATTTGAAAGTTTTCCATTATCTAGGTAAAGATTTCAATTCCTGTGAGGTCATAGCATCAATCCCTCAAATGGAAGTTTTTCTCACTGAATGAAGAAGATTCTGCATATTTTCAAAACTGTCTTCACATATTATTTTATTGGGCATATTTTTATGTAGTTGTTGCCTTACACTTACCTAAGGTAATTTTTTTTTTTACTCTTGGATTTAGCAATATAGCAATGGAGATATTTAATTGGTTTCTGTATAACAAATCTCTAAATTCCCACCTGTACCTCAGCTTTCATTCCATGCACACTAATTTCAGCATGTTCTGTGAAGCAAAACATTGGAAGATTTTTTGTTTTTATAGAAAGCACAATATAAGAAATACTTCTGTCCTCAAGTCATACCAGTTTGGTTATTTCCTTAGCAGATTCTAATAAACTGTTTTTTGCAAGCAAGTTGTCTTTTATGTTGGTACTGTCATTGATGTAATACAGTGTTTAAGCTTTCTTAACATTAATCTTTTTAAAAAGTGTTATACCTTCAATTCTATCTTGTTTGAACATCTGATATCTGGCAAAGCAGTTCCATTATCTTTCTTATGTCATGTAGATTATTTTTGGATAAGGTAGAGTGATAACATGAAATCACTATTTTTCTGCTTCAGGGCAGTATTTATGTTATGCTTTTTGTGCTCTAATTACTTTTCCAACACATACTAAAGTATGTGAACTAAATATCCATCATCTGCTTATTCCCATGCCACTCACAGTCTTCATCACATTTATTTCATTGTTAGTCACAACTATATGATATTTTGTTTGCCGATTTCCCATTCCATAAATAAGTCACCAGATTCACTCAGTTGTTAGTTTTGTGAGACTCAGAAAATTTTCAAATAGAAGAATGATTAAAATCTTCATTGGTTCAGCATACTCAGACTTAAAGATTTATGGTAATATCTTTATATCTAAATATGTAATTATAAAAATAAGAAAAGTACTTATTCAATAATATCACAAACTTTTTGTTGCTGTATACAACAGAAATAAGTCAAGAGCAAGCTTTTCGACAACATGTCTTCTACACAGAATTCTGTTGCTTAGAATTTACAGCTTGAATAAAAATAAAAACTTTTTGATATTCTTTCACAGAAAATGCTTGACATTCTATTGCAATCATTATAATAGGAATATCCTCCAAATTTTTGCCTCTAAAGGCTTAAAATAATAATTTTTAAAAATCTGTTGCTAAATCATTTGTGAAAACTCTGTATTGTAGTTTGATACATGAAAACAAAATTGAATTTTTGATACATTTTTCCCTAACTTTTAAAAATTTTCTTTTTACTGCTTATTTTTATATCATAGTTGAAGATGATTTATCAGTGCTATTTTGGAGTCTTGGAATCTCATGAAATTTTGTAGTGGCATTCTGGTCTTAATTCATTTTCCCAACTTGTACAAAGATTCCCATAAAAGGAATACTAAGGCCAAAACCAAATTTTCATGCTTTCCAAAATATGTGTTTATGTGAATATTCTCTCCATTAGGCTATGAGAATCATTAAAAATATTTGTTTTATTTATCTTTCCATCTCAGTGTCAAAAACAGGGCATGACAGATACCAGGCACTCAATGAACATTTATTAATTGAAAGAACACTTATTAATCAAAATGAGGCAGCATGTCACCTCATTTTGAAAGTAATTTAAAAGTATTGCATTTGTGTTCAGAAAGATATATTTTTGTATATGATAGCACTGTAATATTGGACAATTTAATAAACATCTTGGAACATAAATTTCCTTATTCACAGAATACTCCTTGAACTCCCTGATTTTTATGATACTTATGGGTGTATTTTAAATCCCAGCATAATACCTGTCATCCAGTAGGTGCTCCACATGGAGACTACTAGGGAGGAAGGAAAAAAGTAAAAATGTACATTAAAGTTTGCATTGATTAAATAACTATTTTGCTGTCCAATATATAAATAGACTTTAAGGATCTAATTTACTAAACTGAATTTATTGAGCTGAAAAAAATAGCATTCTATCATTAAAATTGCAAACTTTTTTTTCAGTGGATGGTTCAAGGATAGATTCAAAACATATTTTCAGAGAAGTTTCTTAAAGTATACCCATTTAACTCCTCAGTATCAAAATTTCATTTTTAGTATCAGATCTCATTTGTCTAATGCGTATGAATGAGCATTTCTGCATATGGATCATGTTTCTACCAAGTTACAAGTAAAGGCTATAAATCATTATGTTATGTCCTCACAGTCTCCCTTATTTCTAGTAATTAGTGGGACTATTTCTTGGCTTGCAGCAGCAAACTCAAAGGAATCTCTACACTTATGTTAGCTCTGCAGACTTTCCGATTGATATGAGAAATGACCTCAATTACTCACATTCCTCACCCTTCCTAATTCCTTTAAGTATTGCAAAAGTATATTAAGCAGAATGATGTTCCAAAAATTAATATTTCCATCAGTCATTTCAGTTTTCTCAGTCTTGATCACTGATACTAATCACTCTTTGTATAAATACTAATTAGATTCAGGCAAATTCTTTGGAATTAATGAAAGTCTACTATACTCAGGCTCTAGTTTTTCTCTAGTATTTAATATTTTCTCTATTGGTATTTTGGTCACTGATTTTCCACCAAACATATATGCTTCCAAGTAACTTTTTAGTGAAATTATGAGGTTAATAATATTTAGGAATTCATTAAAAATATTGGTCACTTAAAATAAACTTTTACTTTTCATTAAAGTAATACAGTACATATTAAAAAAAAATCAGTTTGAGCTAGATTGGGAGCGGTGGCTCACACCTGTAATCTCAGCACTTTGGGAGGCTGAGGCGGGTGGATCACCTGAGGTCAGGAGCTCAAGACTAGCCTGACCAACATGGAGAAATCCCATCTCTACTAAAAATACAAAAATTAGCTAGGCATGGTGGCAGGCGCCTGTAATCCTAGTTACTCGGGAGGCTGAGGCAGGAGAATCTCTTGAATCTGGGAGGCGGAGGTTGCAATGAGCCGAGATCACACCATGGCACTTCAGCCTGGGTGACAGAGTGAGACTCCGTCTCGCAAACAAACAAACAACAAGAAAAAACGGTTTAACCTAAAGATCTTATAGTGATAAAACGATAATATTTCTAAATCCAGAGTACCCTAGCCCAACTCAATTCAACACCCATTTCTAATTCTTTTAGCTGTTTCTATTGCCTGATATTTAACTACATAATCTAAACCAGGGGTCTACAACCCCTAGCCCATGGACCAGTACCAGTCTGTGGCCTTTTAGGAACCAGGCCACACAGCGGAGGTGAGTGGCCACTGAGTATTTTCACCTCCTGTCAGATAAATGGCAGCATAAGATTCTCATAGGAACTCAAACACTATTGAGAACTGTGCATGCGGGGGATCTAGGTTGTGCAATACTTATAAGAATCTAACTAATGCCTGACAATCTGAGGTAGAACAGTTTCATCCTGAAGCCATCTCCACCTCCCCCCCCACCACCCCTCACAACCTTGGCATGGAATAATTGCCTTCCATGAAACCAGTCATTGGTGCCAAAAAGGCTGTGGACGGCTGATCTAAACAATATGGCGATGTAGGGATTGCTCAATGTTAGAACTTCATTAACTTCGTTTATGAGAGATGATCATTTAGTTCTCTAGCAAACACTTTCTCATCAGCACTCTTTCTACACATTTATATATATATAATATATATAATATTGGAATATATAATATTTACATATATAATATATATAATATTGGAATATATAATATGGAAACATTGACTTTCTTGTGCACTTCATATTTTGTGTTTATTTGCTGTGCATATATTAGCAATGTTTTCCCCAACTCTGTTAAATGTATATCTTATATTCAAAATAACAAGTTATTAGTGTTTCTTTTCTTGCTCTGGGTTCCATCTTTCAGCGTATCTCATCCTTCTGCTCCTGCCTGACTTCCTTGTCCTGCTGCAGAATATATATATATATATAGAGAGAGAGAGAGAGAGAGACAGAATCTCGCTCTGTTGCCCAGGCTTGGGCACAGTGGTGTGATCTTGGCTCACTGCAACCTCTGACTCCCAGGTTCAAGCAATTCTCATGCCTCAGCCTCCCGAACAGCTGGGATTACAGGTGTACGCCACCAAGACTGGCTAAGTTTTGTATTTTTAGTGGAGATGAGGTTTCACCACGTTGGCCAGACTGGTCTTGAACTCCTGACTTCAGGTGATTCACCTGCTTGGGCTTCCCAAAATGCTGGGATTACAGGCGTGAGCCATCACTCCCAGCCAAGAAAAAAATTGAAATTATGCATTTCTAAAATGGACATTATTTATTGATATTTTGATGAGGTATTATTTTTGCAGAATTATAGACGTGTAGTTTGATGCACTTCTCATTTCCAATAATAGCAGTTGAGAATTTCCAATATTGGCCGTGCATTGTGGCTCACACCTGTAATCCCAGCACTTTGGGAAGCTGAGGCGGGCAGATCACGAAGTCAGGAGATCGAGATCATCCTGGCTAGAACAATGAAACCTTGTCTCTACTAAAAAATACAAAAAGTTAGGCCTGGTGGCGGGCGCCTGTAGTCCTAGCTGCTCTGGAGGCTGAGATGAGAGACTAGCATGAACCTGGGAGGTGGAGCTTGCAGTGAGCCGAGATTGCACCCCTGCACTCCAGGCTGGGTGACAGAGTGAGACTCCATCTCAAAAAAAAAGAAAAAAAAAAAAGAATTTCCAATATCTAGTTTATGATTATTTGTACAAATCTATTCTTTTTTTATTTTCCTGGAAACATTTTGTGTTCTCTTTATTACCTGCCTTCTTCAATTTGTAATGTCATCACACATTTTCAAAATCTCACATTCCATAACTCCTAAAATTTGAATGTTTCACATCCTGAATTTATCATTTTATTTTTATGTTTCTTGCATTTATTTCTATTCTTCTCTGTTGCATTTTGCTTTTCTTTTCTCAAAATTTCTGGAATTTTAATTCAAAGGAACTACTAAATGCATAATTTTCATGACTAATTTTTTAAGCTGCTTTTTCTCATTCTTATTCTTTCTATTTTAACAGCCTGTTACTATTTATGAGTAAGATATCTAATTTTCCATCTCTTCATGAAGATTATGTTCCTGTAATGGTGAAGTTCTCTTCTGTTCTCTCTATTGTCTGGTTTTCCTTTTGGTTCCTTTAAAGAAAAGAATGTTTAAATAAAGGTATGTTTTTTGCTATCAAAAATTCACATCCGGAATACATAAGAATTTTTACAAATCAGTAAGAAAGGAGAAATTCCAAATTTATCGTGGGTGAAATACTTGAACTAAAACTTCAAAAAAGAGTATACCCAAATACCTAATAAGCATATAACAATGTATTCAGTGCCATCAATCATCAGAGAAATGCAAAATAAAACTGCAATGTGATACACCTACACACTCCCAGTGCCTAAAATTCAAGATTGATAATAACAAATATTGACAAAAAGCATGGAGTAATTGAAAGTTGCAGTAGTAGAATATATCCCATTTCAGAAAGCCATGTCACAATTAAGTCCAGTGTATACTTGGTTTCCTTATCTATGACCTCTTTTTATCTACTTGTTTGCTGTGGAAGAGATGGTAATAGTCAAAAATTCCTGTTGCTGCTGCTGCTGTATATCTGTCATTTATGTGTTTTTCAGTATTTTTTACTTAATATATCATGATAACAAGATAAAACATGTCATGTTCTCATGTCTTTTATTACAATGAACACTATAATATTTTAATATAGACAGTTCTATTTATTACTATAAAATAACATTCTTTGCGTAGTGTATTTCTTCTCAAATGCTTTATTTATCAGATATTAATCTCAACCCTGTTGCTTTGGACATAAATGTGCTTGCCTTCTAATCAACTTTATCTCTTTCAACTTGCTGTGTATATTTTTTCAAATTTGTCTCTCATATGCAGCCTATCGTTGTATCGTTGTATCTTTAGTACAACCTGGATAAGATTTCCCTTCAACTTCCTTACCATTAATTTAAACACTCACTGTCAATGTAAAGCTCCATTTATTAGCCTACCTGTAACCACATAACCAAACAAAACATTGCTCTGCAGCTAAATCTCAGAAAGATCTCTAGGCTATACCCTAAATAGAGATCACAATATCGGTCTCATTTTAAAAATTGTTAAATACATTTTTGGCTTTGTACACGGAATTATCTTTTTTTATCCCAGCTATACAAGGTAGGCAATTGGAACTAAACTAACTCTCTGACTTGAGATTTAGCAATTTTCATAATACTGCTTTCGGTTTTGCTTCATCAGAGCTATTCATAGGCTAGGGTTGTGATGCCAACATAACCAAGCTGAAACTGTGAAATATGGCACCTTAGCCCAGAAGAGCTCTGCTGTGATGTCACTTGTCCAGTTAGGATGGCAAATCATAATTGCAATGTTTGAACTACCTTCTGAAGTAGTATTTTATGTGTCTAAGGATGATGTGTGAGTGTGTGTGTGTGTGTGTGTGTGTGGGGTCAGAGATCAAAAATGATGAAAGTTTTTCAACCTTTTTTTTTTTTTTTAATCTATCCCAGTATCCCATTCATTACCAAGTTTGTTTATTCCTATTATAAAAATATCAACATAAACATCTTTTGCATATTTGTGTGAGAATTGCTATAGGATTAACTCCTAGGGATTTAATGGTAGGTTAAAATGTGTGCACATTTTAAGGCTTTTGATTCATGTTTTCAGGTTGGCCTCTCAGGCAGTGCAAGAACATGCTGTTTTCTCACCATATTTTTGCCAGTTCTGGAAGTCTCTGTTCTTTTTACCTTTGTCAATATATTATGTGAACCACATTTTTGGGAGTATGAAAATTTACTTTTACCTAATATTAATTTACTTAATATGTGCTCCAATTTTTTTCAGGGATATAAAGATCAAGGAGAAAGAGAAGGATAGACTCCAGAATTTGCATTATAAATAGAAACAGATTTATCAAACATATGGTATCAAAATCAGAACCATACAAATGCCCAGTCCATACTCTCATAAATATTGGCTCAATTATCCTGAAATTGTGTCTGAGATTGAGTAATGTTTTTTAAGCTCCCCAGATAATTCTAATATGACATTTGACCCAAAAACCATTGACTAGTTTATATTCTATGTTCATTTCTCTCAATAAATGTGCTATCCCTGATAAGAAAATAGAATCTTCTAGAGGCAAAAAATCTGGAGTTGAAAAAGCACCTTAACATAGAATACTGAGTAAATAATTTAAGTCTTTCTTTTCTCAGTTTTTATGTATAGAATCAGAAACATAATAAATGCTCACCTCACAGTAATGTAGCAATATTTGGATAAGTATATATAGTAAGATATATGATTTTTTTATTAGAATAATAGCTACCAATTAGTTATATTTTAATAATCAATTAGTATGCTTTTAAGTTAACTCAATAAGTATTCATTGAGCATTTACTGTATGCCAGATGCTGCTAATAAATTAGAAAACAAAAATAAGCTTAAATTCCTTCCTAGAGCCTAGATTTTGGAGGGAGAACAAAAAAATATAAATAAGTAAATAGACTGATAGCTAGATAAATACATAGATAATATAATAGTAAAAAGCATTAAGTGTCATGTAGAAAATAAATCATAGAAATAAAATTAAAAAATAAGAGGGCATATAATTTTGATTTAGATAATCAAATAACTCAGAGGGTGAAATATTTGTGTAAAAGCCTGAAGGAAATAAGGAATAAACCACTGGGATATCTGCAGAGAATATTCCATTTAGAGTTTACAATTAAAAAGTCCTAAGGTAGGTATTGTTTTGTTGTTGTTGTTTGGGGTTTGGGGGGCTTTTTTTTTTTTTTTTTTTTTTACACAGAGTCTTGCTCTGTGGCCCAGGCTGGAGTGCAGTGGCAAGATCTGGCTCACCGAAAGCTCTGGGTTTCGGGGGGCTTTTTAAAAACATTGTTTGTAAGATGGCCGAATAGGAGCAGCTCCAGTCTTCAACTCCCAGCACCAGCGACACAGAAGACCGGTGATTTCGGCATTTTCAACTGAGGTACTGGGTTCATCTCACTGGGGAGTGCCCGACGATCGGTACTGGTCAGCTGCTGCAGCCCGACCAGCGAGAGCTGAAGCAGGGCGAGGCATTGCCTCACCTGAGAAGCGCAAGGGGGAAGGGAATCCCTTTTCCTAGCCAGGGGAACTGAGACACACAACACCTGGAGAATCGGGTAACTCCCACCCCAATACTGCGCTTTGAGCAAACAGGCACACCAGGAGATCATATCCCACACCTGGCCGGGAGGGTCCCACACCCACGGAGCCTCCCTCATTGCTATTACAGCAGTCTGTGATCTACCGGCAAGGCAGAAGCGAGGCTGGGGGAGGGGCGCCCGCCATTGCTGAGGCTTAAGTAGGTAAACAAAGCTGCTGGGAAGCTCGAACTGGGTGGAGCTCACAGCAGCTCAAGGAAACCTGCCTGTCTCTGTAGACTCCACCTCTGGGGGCAGGGCACAGAAAACAATAACAAAGCAGCAGAAAGCTCTGCAGACGCAAACGACTCTGTCTGACAGCTTTGAAGAGAGCAGTGGATCTCCCAACACGGAGGTTGAGATCTGAGAAGGGACAGACTCCCTGCTCAAGTGGGTCCCTGACCCCTGAGTAGCCTAACTGGGAGACATCCCCCACTAGGGGCAGTCTGACACCCCACACCTCACAGGGTGGAGTACACCCCTGAGAGGAAGCTTCCAAAGCAAGAATCAGACAGGTACACTTGCTGTTCAGAAATATTCTATCTTCTGCAGCCTCTGCTGCTGTTACCCAGGCAAACAGGGTCTGGAGTGGACCTCAAGCAATCTCCAACAGACCTACAGCTGAGGGTCCTGACTGTTAGAAGGAAAACTATCAAACAGGAAGGACACCTACACCAAAACCCCATCAGTACATCACCATCATCAAAGACCAGAGGCAGATAAAACCACAAAGATGGGGAAAAAGCAGGGCAGAAAAGCTGGAAATTCAAAAAACAAGAGCGCATCTCCCCCGGCAAAGGAGCGCAGCTCATCGCCAGCAACGGATCAAAGCTGGACGGAGAATGACTTTGACGAGATGAGAGAAGAAGGCTTCAGTCCATCAAATTTCTCAGAGCTAAAGGAGGAATTACGTACCCAGCGCAAAGAAACTAAAAATCTTGAAAAAAAAGTGGAAGAATTGACGGCTAGACTAATTAATGCAGAGAAGGTCATAAACGAAATGAAAGAGATGAAAACCATGACACGAGAAATACGTGACAAATGCACAAGCTTCAGTAACCGACTCGATCAACTGGAAGAAAGAGTATCAGCAATTGAGGATCAAATGAATGAAATGAAGCGAGAAGAGAAACCAAAAGAAAAAAGAAGAAAAAGAAATGAACAAAGCCTGCAAGAAGTATGGGATTATGTAAAAAGACCAAATCTACGTCTGATTGGGGTGCCTGAAAGTGAGGGGGAAAATGGAACCAAGTTGGAAAACACTCTTCAGGATATCATCCAGGAGAACTTCCCCAACCTAGTAGGGCAGGCCAACATTCAAATCCAGGAAATACAGAGAACGCCACAAAGATACTCCTCGAGAAGAGCAACTCCAAGACACATAATTGCCAGATTCACCAAAGTTGAAATGAAGGAAAAAATCTTAAGGGCAGCCAGAGAGAAAGGTCGGGTTACCCACAAAGGGAAGCCCATCAGACTCACAGCAGATCTCTCGGCAGAAACTCTCCAAGCCAGAAGAGAGTGGGGGCCAATATTCAACATTCTTAAAGAAAAGAATTTTAAACCCAGAATTTCATATCCAGCCAAACTAAGTTTCATAAGTGAAGGAGAAATAAAATCCTTTACAGATAAGCAAATGCTTAGAGATTTTGTCACCACTAGGCCTGCCTTACAAGAGACCCTGAAGGAAGCACTCAACATGGAAAGGAACAACCGGTACCAGCCATCTCAAAAACATGCCAAAATGTAAAGACCATCGAGGCTAGGAAGAAACTGCATCAACTAATGAGCAAAATAACCAGTTAATATCATAATGGCAGGATCAAGTTCACACATAACAATCTTAACCTTAAATGTAAATGGACTAAATGCTCCAATTAAGAGACACAGACTGGCAAACTGGATAAAGAGTCAAGACCCATCAGTCTGCTGTATTCAGGAGACCCATCTCACACGCAGAGACATACATAGGCTCAAAATAAAGGGATGGAGGAAGATTTACCAAGCAAATGGAGAACAAAAAAAAGCGGGGGTTGCAATCCTAGTCTCTGATAAAACAGACTTTAAACCATCAAA
>NC_037672.1:81167531-81170873 GCF_003255815.1 Theropithecus gelada | reverse complement strand
CTTACACTCTTCCAAGACTAAACCAGGAAGAAGTTGAATCCCTGAATAGACCAATAGCAGGCTCTGAAATTGAGGCAACAATTAATAGCCTACCAACCAAAAAAAGTCCAGGACCAGATGGATTCACAGCTGAATTCTACCAGAGGTACAAGGAGGAGTTGGTACCATTCCTTCTGAAACTATTCCAATCAATAGAAAAAGAGGGAATCCTCCCTAACTCATTTTATGAGGCCAACGTCATCCTGATACCAAAGCCTGGCAGAGATACAACAAAAAAAGAGAATTTTAGACCAATATCCCTGATGAACATCGATGCAAAAATCCTCAATAAAATACTGGCAAACCGGATTCAGCAACACATCAAAAAGCTTATCCACCATGATCAAGTGGGCTTCATCCCTGGGATGCAAGGCTGGTTCAACATTCGCAAATCAATAAACATAATCCAGCATATAAACAGAACCAAAGACAAGAACCACATGATTATTTCAATAGATGCAGAAAAGGCTTTTGACAAAATTCAACAGCCCTTCATGCTAAAAACGCTCAATAAATTCGGTATTGATGGAACGTACCTCAAAATAATAAGAGCTATTTATGACAAACCCACAGCCAATATCATACTGAATGGGCAAAAACTGGAAAAATTCCCTTTGAAAACTGGCACAAGACAGGGATGCCCTCTCTCACCACTCCTATTCAACATAGTGTTGGAAGTTCTGGCTAGGGCAATCAGGCAAGAGAAAGAAATCAAGGGTATTCAGTTAGGAAAAGAAGAAGTCAAATTGTCCCTCTTTGCAGATGACATGATTGTATATTTAGAAAACCCCATTGTCTCAGCCCAAAATCTCCTTAAGCTGATAAGCAACTTCAGCAAAGTCTCAGGATACAAAATTAATGTGCAAAAATCACAAGCATTCTTATACACTAGTAACAGACAAACAGAGAGCCAAATCATGAATGAACTTTCATTCACAATTGCTTCAAAGAGAATAAAATACTTAGGAATCCAACTTACAAGGGATGTAAAGGACCTCTTCAAGGAGAACTACAAACCACTGCTCAGTGAAATAAAAGAGGACACAAACAAATGGAAGAACATACCATGCTCATGGATAGGAAGAATCAATATCGTGAAAATGGCCATACTGCCCAAGGTAATTTATAGATTCAATGCCATCCCCATCAAGCTACCAATGAGTTTCTTCACAGAATTGGAAAAAACTGCTTTAAAGTTCATATGGAACCAAAAAAGAGCCCGCATCTCCAAGACAATCCTAAGTCAAAAGAACAAAGCTGGAGGCATCACGCTACCTGACTTCAAACTATACTACAAGGCTACAGTCACCAAAACAGCATGGTACTGGTACCAAAACAGAGATATAGACCAATGGAACAGAACAGAGTCCTCAGAAATAATACCACACATCTACAGCCATCTGATCTTTGACAAACCTGAGAGAAACAAGAAATGGGGAAAGGATTCCCTATTTAATAAATGGTGCTGGGAAAATTGGCTAACCATAAGTAGAAAGCTGAAACTGGATCCTTTCCTTACTCCTTATACGAAAATTAATTCAAGATGGATTAGAGACTTAAATGTTAGACCTAATACCATAAAAATCCTAGAGGAAAACCTAGGTAGTACCATTCAGGACATAGGCATGGGCAAAGACTTCATGTCTAAAACACCAAAAGCAACGGCAGCAAAAGCCAAAATTGACAAATGGGATCTCATTAAACTAAAGAGCTTCTGCACAGCAAAAGAAACTACCATCAGAGTGAACAGGCAACCTACAGAATGGGAGAAAATTTTTGCAATCTACTCATCTGACAAAGGGCTAATATCCAGAACCTACAAAGAACTCCAACAAATTTACAAGAAAAAAACAAACAACCCCATCAAAAAGTGGGCAAAGGATATGAATAGACATTTCTCAAAAGAAGACATTCATACAGCCAACAAACACATGAAAAAATGCTCATCATCACTGGCCATCAGAGAAATGCAAATCAAAACCACAATGAGATACCATCTCACACCAGTTAGAATGGCGATCATTCAAAAGTCAGGAAACAACAGGTGCTGGAGAGGATGTGGAGAAATAGGAACACTTTTACACTGTTGGTGGGATTGTAAACTAGTTCAACCATTATGGAAAACAGTATGGCGATTCCTCAAGGATCTAGAACTAGATGTACCATATGACCCAGCCATCCCATTACTGGGTATATACCCAAAGGATTATAAATTATGCTGCTATAAAGACACATGCACACGTATGTTTATTGCAGCACTATTCACAATAGCAAAGACTTGGAATCAACCCAAATGTCCATCAGTGACAGATTGGATTAAGAAAATGTGGCATATATACACCATGGAATACTATGCAGCCATAAAAAAGGATGAGTTTGTGTCCTTTGTAGGGACATGGATGCAGCTGGAATCCATCATTCTTAGCAAACTATCACAAGAACAGAAAACCAAACACCGCATGTTCTCACTCATAGGTGGGAACTGAACAATGAGATCACTTGGACTCGGGAAGGGGAACATCACACACCGGGGCCTATCATGGGGAGGGGGGCGGGGGGAGGGATTGCATTGGGAGTTATACCTGATGTAAATGACGAGTTGATGGGTGCAGCACACCAACAAGGCACAAGTATACATATGTAACAAACCTGCACGTTATGCACATGTACCCTACAACTTACAGTATAATAATAATAAATAAATTAAAAAAAAAAAAAAAAAAAAAAAAAAACATTGTTTGTTTATTGAGATTAGCTAGCAAGCCAGGGACCAAATAATGTAGTGTCTTATAAGCATAATGCAAATTTTGCATTTTATTCCAACAGTGAAAAGAAATAATTTTAGGTCTTTAAAAAATGTAATGACATAAACCAACTTTTTTTCATGTAATGACATAAACCAACTTTTTTTCATATCTGTCACCTAGGTTGGAGTTCAGTGGTGCAATCATATTAGGTTGGTGCAGAAATAATTGCAGCTTTTGCCATCCAAATAGCAACCACCGCAATTACTTTTGCATCAACCTAATAACTCACTGCAGCCTCAAACTCCTGGCCTAAGGCAGTCTTCTCATCTTGGCCTCCCAAAGTTCTGGCATTACAAGCATGAGCCATGCCTGGCATTTTTTTTTTTTTTTAAGATCACCACGGAGTGGTGTAGAGGACAAGAGTGAAGGGGAAGCATGTAGTTACAAGGCATTTGCATTTGTTGCTAATTCCATTAGAGCTATATTGGTGAAGGTGTTGAAAAATGAATATATACATATATATATATATATATATATATATATATATATATATATA